>NW_025814823.1:0-12500 GCF_022079265.1 Lynx rufus | reverse complement strand
TTAGGGTTAGGGTTAGGGTTAGGGTTAGGGTTAGGGTTAGGGTTAGGGTTAGGGTTAGGGTTAGGGTTAGGGTTAGGGTTAGGGTTAGGGTTAGGGTTAGGGTTAGGGTTAGGGTTAGGGTTAGGGTTAGGGTTAGGGTTAGGGTTAGGGTTAGGGTTAGGGTTAGGGTTAGGGTTAGGGTTAGGGTTAGGGTTAGGGTTAGGGTTAGGGTTAGGGTTAGGGTTAGGGTTAGGGTTAGGGTTAGGGTTAGGGTTAGGGTTAGGGTTAGGGTTAGGGTTAGGGTTAGGGTTAGGGTTAGGGTTAGGGTTAGGGTTAGGGTTAGGGTTAGGGTTAGGGTTAGGGTTAGGGTTAGGGTTAGGGTTAGGGTTAGGGTTAGGGTTAGGGTTAGGGTTAGGGTTAGGGTTAGGGTTAGGGTTAGGGTTAGGGTTAGGGTTAGGGTTAGGGTTAGGGTTAGGGTTAGGGTTAGGGTTAGGGTTAGGGTTAGGGTTAGGGTTAGGGTTAGGGTTAGGGTTAGGGTTAGGGTTAGGGTTAGGGTTAGGGTTAGGGTTAGGGTTAGGGTTAGGGTTAGGGTTAGGGTTAGGGTTAGGGTTAGGGTTAGGGTTAGGGTTAGGGTTAGGGTTAGGGTTAGGGTTAGGGTTAGGGTTAGGGTTAGGGTTAGGGTTAGGGTTAGGGTTAGGGTTAGGGTTAGGGTTAGGGTTAGGGTTAGGGTTAGGGTTAGGGTTAGGGTTAGGGTTAGGGTTAGGGTTAGGGTTAGGGTTAGGGTTAGGGTTAGGGTTAGGGTTAGGGTTAGGGTTAGGGTTAGGGTTAGGGTTAGGGTTAGGGTTAGGGTTAGGGTTAGGGTTAGGGTTAGGGTTAGGGTTAGGGTTAGGGTTAGGGTTAGGGTTAGGGTTAGGGTTAGGGTTAGGGTTAGGGTTAGGGTTAGGGTTAGGGTTAGGGTTAGGGTTAGGGTTAGGGTTAGGGTTAGGGTTAGGGTTAGGGTTAGGGTTAGGGTTAGGGTTAGGGTTAGGGTTAGGGTTAGGGTTAGGGTTAGGGTTAGGGTTAGGGTTAGGGTTAGGGTTAGGGTTAGGGTTAGGGTTAGGGTTAGGGTTAGGGTTAGGGTTAGGGTTAGGGTTAGGGTTAGGGTTAGGGTTAGGGTTAGGGTTAGGGTTAGGGTTAGGGTTAGGGTTAGGGTTAGGGTTAGGGTTAGGGTTAGGGTTAGGGTTAGGGTTAGGGTTAGGGTTAGGGTTAGGGTTAGGGTTAGGGTTAGGGTTAGGGTTAGGGTTAGGGTTAGGGTTAGGGTTAGGGTTAGGGTTAGGGTTAGGGTTAGGGTTAGGGTTAGGGTTAGGGTTAGGGTTAGGGTTAGGGTTAGGGTTAGGGTTAGGGTTAGGGTTAGGGTTAGGGTTAGGGTTAGGGTTAGGGTTAGGGTTAGGGTTAGGGTTAGGGTTAGGGTTAGGGTTAGGGTTA
Source organism: Lynx rufus (assembly GCF_022079265.1). NCBI lineage: Eukaryota > Metazoa > Chordata > Mammalia > Carnivora > Felidae > Lynx > Lynx rufus. The sequence continues at coordinate 11,057 of NW_025814823.1, read as the reverse complement.
GGGTTAGGGTTAGGGTTAGGGTTAGGGTTAGGGTTAGGGTTAGGGTTAGGGTTAGGGTTAGGGTTAGGGTTAGGGTTAGGGTTAGGGTTAGGGTTAGGGTTAGGGTTAGGGTTAGGGTTAGGGTTAGGGTTAGGGTTAGGGTTAGGGTTAGGGTTAGGGTTAGGGTTAGGGTTAGGGTTAGGGTTAGGGTTAGGGTTAGGGTTAGGGTTAGGGTTAGGGTTAGGGTTAGGGTTAGGGTTAGGGTTAGGGTTAGGGTTAGGGTTAGGGTTAGGGTTAGGGTTAGGGTTAGGGTTAGGGTTAGGGTTAGGGTTAGGGTTAGGGTTAGGGTTAGGGTTAGGGTTAGGGTTAGGGTTAGGGTTAGGGTTAGGGTTAGGGTTAGGGTTAGGGTTAGGGTTAGGGTTAGGGTTAGGGTTAGGGTTAGGGTTAGGGTTAGGGTTAGGGTTAGGGTTAGGGTTAGGGTTAGGGTTAGGGTTAGGGTTAGGGTTAGGGTTAGGGTTAGGGTTAGGGTTAGGGTTAGGGTTAGGGTTAGGGTTAGGGTTAGGGTTAGGGTTAGGGTTAGGGTTAGGGTTAGGGTTAGGGTTAGGGTTAGGGTTAGGGTTAGGGTTAGGGTTAGGGTTAGGGTTAGGGTTAGGGTTAGGGTTAGGGTTAGGGTTAGGGTTAGGGTTAGGGTTAGGGTTAGGGTTAGGGTTAGGGTTAGGGTTAGGGTTAGGGTTAGGGTTAGGGTTAGGGTTAGGGTTAGGGTTAGGGTTAGGGTTAGGGTTAGGGTTAGGGTTAGGGTTAGGGTTAGGGTTAGGGTTAGGGTTAGGGTTAGGGTTAGGGTTAGGGTTAGGGTTAGGGTTAGGGTTAGGGTTAGGGTTAGGGTTAGGGTTAGGGTTAGGGTTAGGGTTAGGGTTAGGGTTAGGGTTAGGGTTAGGGTTAGGGTTAGGGTTAGGGTTAGGGTTAGGGTTAGGGTTAGGGTTAGGGTTAGGGTTAGGGTTAGGGTTAGGGTTAGGGTTAGGGTTAGGGTTAGGGTTAGGGTTAGGGTTAGGGTTAGGGTTAGGGTTAGGGTTAGGGTTAGGGTTAGGGTTAGGGTTAGGGTTAGGGTTAGGGTTAGGGTTAGGGTTAGGGTTAGGGTTAGGGTTAGGGTTAGGGTTAGGGTTAGGGTTAGGGTTAGGGTTAGGGTTAGGGTTAGGGTTAGGGTTAGGGTTAGGGTTAGGGTTAGGGTTAGGGTTAGGGTTAGGGTTAGGGTTAGGGTTAGGGTTAGGGTTAGGGTTAGGGTTAGGGTTAGGGTTAGGGTTAGGGTTAGGGTTAGGGTTAGGGTTAGGGTTAGGGTTAGGGTTAGGGTTAGGGTTAGGGTTAGGGTTAGGGTTAGGGTTAGGGTTAGGGTTAGGGTTAGGGTTAGGGTTAGGGTTAGGGTTAGGGTTAGGGTTAGGGTTAGGGTTAGGGTTAGGGTTAGGGTTAGGGTTAGGGTTAGGGTTAGGGTTAGGGTTAGGGTTAGGGTTAGGGTTAGGGTTAGGGTTAGGGTTAGGGTTAGGGTTAGGGTTAGGGTTAGGGTTAGGGTTAGGGTTAGGGTTAGGGTTAGGGTTAGGGTTAGGGTTAGGGTTAGGGTTAGGGTTAGGGTTAGGGTTAGGGTTAGGGTTAGGGTTAGGGTTAGGGTTAGGGTTAGGGTTAGGGTTAGGGTTAGGGTTAGGGTTAGGGTTAGGGTTAGGGTTAGGGTTAGGGTTAGGGTTAGGGTTAGGGTTAGGGTTAGGGTTAGGGTTAGGGTTAGGGTTAGGGTTAGGGTTAGGGTTAGGGTTAGGGTTAGGGTTAGGGTTAGGGTTAGGGTTAGGGTTAGGGTTAGGGTTAGGGTTAGGGTTAGGGTTAGGGTTAGGGTTAGGGTTAGGGTTAGGGTTAGGGTTAGGGTTAGGGTTAGGGTTAGGGTTAGGGTTAGGGTTAGGGTTAGGGTTAGGGTTAGGGTTAGGGTTAGGGTTAGGGTTAGGGTTAGGGTTAGGGTTAGGGTTAGGGTTAGGGTTAGGGTTAGGGTTAGGGTTAGGGTTAGGGTTAGGGTTAGGGTTAGGGTTAGGGTTAGGGTTAGGGTTAGGGTTAGGGTTAGGGTTAGGGTTAGGGTTAGGGTTAGGGTTAGGGTTAGGGTTAGGGTTAGGGTTAGGGTTAGGGTTAGGGTTAGGGTTAGGGTTAGGGTTAGGGTTAGGGTTAGGGTTAGGGTTAGGGTTAGGGTTAGGGTTAGGGTTAGGGTTAGGGTTAGGGTTAGGGTTAGGGTTAGGGTTAGGGTTAGGGTTAGGGTTAGGGTTAGGGTTAGGGTTAGGGTTAGGGTTAGGGTTAGGGTTAGGGTTAGGGTTAGGGTTAGGGTTAGGGTTAGGGTTAGGGTTAGGGTTAGGGTTAGGGTTAGGGTTAGGGTTAGGGTTAGGGTTAGGGTTAGGGTTAGGGTTAGGGTTAGGGTTAGGGTTAGGGTTAGGGTTAGGGTTAGGGTTAGGGTTAGGGTTAGGGTTAGGGTTAGGGTTAGGGTTAGGGTTAGGGTTAGGGTTAGGGTTAGGGTTAGGGTTAGGGTTAGGGTTAGGGTTAGGGTTAGGGTTAGGGTTAGGGTTAGGGTTAGGGTTAGGGTTAGGGTTAGGGTTAGGGTTAGGGTTAGGGTTAGGGTTAGGGTTAGGGTTAGGGTTAGGGTTAGGGTTAGGGTTAGGGTTAGGGTTAGGGTTAGGGTTAGGGTTAGGGTTAGGGTTAGGGTTAGGGTTAGGGTTAGGGTTAGGGTTAGGGTTAGGGTTAGGGTTAGGGTTAGGGTTAGGGTTAGGGTTAGGGTTAGGGTTAGGGTTAGGGTTAGGGTTAGGGTTAGGGTTAGGGTTAGGGTTAGGGTTAGGGTTAGGGTTAGGGTTAGGGTTAGGGTTAGGGTTAGGGTTAGGGTTAGGGTTAGGGTTAGGGTTAGGGTTAGGGTTAGGGTTAGGGTTAGGGTTAGGGTTAGGGTTAGGGTTAGGGTTAGGGTTAGGGTTAGGGTTAGGGTTAGGGTTAGGGTTAGGGTTAGGGTTAGGGTTAGGGTTAGGGTTAGGGTTAGGGTTAGGGTTAGGGTTAGGGTTAGGGTTAGGGTTAGGGTTAGGGTTAGGGTTAGGGTTAGGGTTAGGGTTAGGGTTAGGGTTAGGGTTAGGGTTAGGGTTAGGGTTAGGGTTAGGGTTAGGGTTAGGGTTAGGGTTAGGGTTAGGGTTAGGGTTAGGGTTAGGGTTAGGGTTAGGGTTAGGGTTAGGGTTAGGGTTAGGGTTAGGGTTAGGGTTAGGGTTAGGGTTAGGGTTAGGGTTAGGGTTAGGGTTAGGGTTAGGGTTAGGGTTAGGGTTAGGGTTAGGGTTAGGGTTAGGGTTAGGGTTAGGGTTAGGGTTAGGGTTAGGGTTAGGGTTAGGGTTAGGGTTAGGGTTAGGGTTAGGGTTAGGGTTAGGGTTAGGGTTAGGGTTAGGGTTAGGGTTAGGGTTAGGGTTAGGGTTAGGGTTAGGGTTAGGGTTAGGGTTAGGGTTAGGGTTAGGGTTAGGGTTAGGGTTAGGGTTAGGGTTAGGGTTAGGGTTAGGGTTAGGGTTAGGGTTAGGGTTAGGGTTAGGGTTAGGGTTAGGGTTAGGGTTAGGGTTAGGGTTAGGGTTAGGGTTAGGGTTAGGGTTAGGGTTAGGGTTAGGGTTAGGGTTAGGGTTAGGGTTAGGGTTAGGGTTAGGGTTAGGGTTAGGGTTAGGGTTAGGGTTAGGGTTAGGGTTAGGGTTAGGGTTAGGGTTAGGGTTAGGGTTAGGGTTAGGGTTAGGGTTAGGGTTAGGGTTAGGGTTAGGGTTAGGGTTAGGGTTAGGGTTAGGGTTAGGGTTAGGGTTAGGGTTAGGGTTAGGGTTAGGGTTAGGGTTAGGGTTAGGGTTAGGGTTAGGGTTAGGGTTAGGGTTAGGGTTAGGGTTAGGGTTAGGGTTAGGGTTAGGGTTAGGGTTAGGGTTAGGGTTAGGGTTAGGGTTAGGGTTAGGGTTAGGGTTAGGGTTAGGGTTAGGGTTAGGGTTAGGGTTAGGGTTAGGGTTAGGGTTAGGGTTAGGGTTAGGGTTAGGGTTAGGGTTAGGGTTAGGGTTAGGGTTAGGGTTAGGGTTAGGGTTAGGGTTAGGGTTAGGGTTAGGGTTAGGGTTAGGGTTAGGGTTAGGGTTAGGGTTAGGGTTAGGGTTAGGGTTAGGGTTAGGGTTAGGGTTAGGGTTAGGGTTAGGGTTAGGGTTAGGGTTAGGGTTAGGGTTAGGGTTAGGGTTAGGGTTAGGGTTAGGGTTAGGGTTAGGGTTAGGGTTAGGGTTAGGGTTAGGGTTAGGGTTAGGGTTAGGGTTAGGGTTAGGGTTAGGGTTAGGGTTAGGGTTAGGGTTAGGGTTAGGGTTAGGGTTAGGGTTAGGGTTAGGGTTAGGGTTAGGGTTAGGGTTAGGGTTAGGGTTAGGGTTAGGGTTAGGGTTAGGGTTAGGGTTAGGGTTAGGGTTAGGGTTAGGGTTAGGGTTAGGGTTAGGGTTAGGGTTAGGGTTAGGGTTAGGGTTAGGGTTAGGGTTAGGGTTAGGGTTAGGGTTAGGGTTAGGGTTAGGGTTAGGGTTAGGGTTAGGGTTAGGGTTAGGGTTAGGGTTAGGGTTAGGGTTAGGGTTAGGGTTAGGGTTAGGGTTAGGGTTAGGGTTAGGGTTAGGGTTAGGGTTAGGGTTAGGGTTAGGGTTAGGGTTAGGGTTAGGGTTAGGGTTAGGGTTAGGGTTAGGGTTAGGGTTAGGGTTAGGGTTAGGGTTAGGGTTAGGGTTAGGGTTAGGGTTAGGGTTAGGGTTAGGGTTAGGGTTAGGGTTAGGGTTAGGGTTAGGGTTAGGGTTAGGGTTAGGGTTAGGGTTAGGGTTAGGGTTAGGGTTAGGGTTAGGGTTAGGGTTAGGGTTAGGGTTAGGGTTAGGGTTAGGGTTAGGGTTAGGGTTAGGGTTAGGGTTAGGGTTAGGGTTAGGGTTAGGGTTAGGGTTAGGGTTAGGGTTAGGGTTAGGGTTAGGGTTAGGGTTAGGGTTAGGGTTAGGGTTAGGGTTAGGGTTAGGGTTAGGGTTAGGGTTAGGGTTAGGGTTAGGGTTAGGGTTAGGGTTAGGGTTAGGGTTAGGGTTAGGGTTAGGGTTAGGGTTAGGGTTAGGGTTAGGGTTAGGGTTAGGGTTAGGGTTAGGGTTAGGGTTAGGGTTAGGGTTAGGGTTAGGGTTAGGGTTAGGGTTAGGGTTAGGGTTAGGGTTAGGGTTAGGGTTAGGGTTAGGGTTAGGGTTAGGGTTAGGGTTAGGGTTAGGGTTAGGGTTAGGGTTAGGGTTAGGGTTAGGGTTAGGGTTAGGGTTAGGGTTAGGGTTAGGGTTAGGGTTAGGGTTAGGGTTAGGGTTAGGGTTAGGGTTAGGGTTAGGGTTAGGGTTAGGGTTAGGGTTAGGGTTAGGGTTAGGGTTAGGGTTAGGGTTAGGGTTAGGGTTAGGGTTAGGGTTAGGGTTAGGGTTAGGGTTAGGGTTAGGGTTAGGGTTAGGGTTAGGGTTAGGGTTAGGGTTAGGGTTAGGGTTAGGGTTAGGGTTAGGGTTAGGGTTAGGGTTAGGGTTAGGGTTAGGGTTAGGGTTAGGGTTAGGGTTAGGGTTAGGGTTAGGGTTAGGGTTAGGGTTAGGGTTAGGGTTAGGGTTAGGGTTAGGGTTAGGGTTAGGGTTAGGGTTAGGGTTAGGGTTAGGGTTAGGGTTAGGGTTAGGGTTAGGGTTAGGGTTAGGGTTAGGGTTAGGGTTAGGGTTAGGGTTAGGGTTAGGGTTAGGGTTAGGGTTAGGGTTAGGGTTAGGGTTAGGGTTAGGGTTAGGGTTAGGGTTAGGGTTAGGGTTAGGGTTAGGGTTAGGGTTAGGGTTAGGGTTAGGGTTAGGGTTAGGGTTAGGGTTAGGGTTAGGGTTAGGGTTAGGGTTAGGGTTAGGGTTAGGGTTAGGGTTAGGGTTAGGGTTAGGGTTAGGGTTAGGGTTAGGGTTAGGGTTAGGGTTAGGGTTAGGGTTAGGGTTAGGGTTAGGGTTAGGGTTAGGGTTAGGGTTAGGGTTAGGGTTAGGGTTAGGGTTAGGGTTAGGGTTAGGGTTAGGGTTAGGGTTAGGGTTAGGGTTAGGGTTAGGGTTAGGGTTAGGGTTAGGGTTAGGGTTAGGGTTAGGGTTAGGGTTAGGGTTAGGGTTAGGGTTAGGGTTAGGGTTAGGGTTAGGGTTAGGGTTAGGGTTAGGGTTAGGGTTAGGGTTAGGGTTAGGGTTAGGGTTAGGGTTAGGGTTAGGGTTAGGGTTAGGGTTAGGGTTAGGGTTAGGGTTAGGGTTAGGGTTAGGGTTAGGGTTAGGGTTAGGGTTAGGGTTAGGGTTAGGGTTAGGGTTAGGGTTAGGGTTAGGGTTAGGGTTAGGGTTAGGGTTAGGGTTAGGGTTAGGGTTAGGGTTAGGGTTAGGGTTAGGGTTAGGGTTAGGGTTAGGGTTAGGGTTAGGGTTAGGGTTAGGGTTAGGGTTAGGGTTAGGGTTAGGGTTAGGGTTAGGGTTAGGGTTAGGGTTAGGGTTAGGGTTAGGGTTAGGGTTAGGGTTAGGGTTAGGGTTAGGGTTAGGGTTAGGGTTAGGGTTAGGGTTAGGGTTAGGGTTAGGGTTAGGGTTAGGGTTAGGGTTAGGGTTAGGGTTAGGGTTAGGGTTAGGGTTAGGGTTAGGGTTAGGGTTAGGGTTAGGGTTAGGGTTAGGGTTAGGGTTAGGGTTAGGGTTAGGGTTAGGGTTAGGGTTAGGGTTAGGGTTAGGGTTAGGGTTAGGGTTAGGGTTAGGGTTAGGGTTAGGGTTAGGGTTAGGGTTAGGGTTAGGGTTAGGGTTAGGGTTAGGGTTAGGGTTAGGGTTAGGGTTAGGGTTAGGGTTAGGGTTAGGGTTAGGGTTAGGGTTAGGGTTAGGGTTAGGGTTAGGGTTAGGGTTAGGGTTAGGGTTAGGGTTAGGGTTAGGGTTAGGGTTAGGGTTAGGGTTAGGGTTAGGGTTAGGGTTAGGGTTAGGGTTAGGGTTAGGGTTAGGGTTAGGGTTAGGGTTAGGGTTAGGGTTAGGGTTAGGGTTAGGGTTAGGGTTAGGGTTAGGGTTAGGGTTAGGGTTAGGGTTAGGGTTAGGGTTAGGGTTAGGGTTAGGGTTAGGGTTAGGGTTAGGGTTAGGGTTAGGGTTAGGGTTAGGGTTAGGGTTAGGGTTAGGGTTAGGGTTAGGGTTAGGGTTAGGGTTAGGGTTAGGGTTAGGGTTAGGGTTAGGGTTAGGGTTAGGGTTAGGGTTAGGGTTAGGGTTAGGGTTAGGGTTAGGGTTAGGGTTAGGGTTAGGGTTAGGGTTAGGGTTAGGGTTAGGGTTAGGGTTAGGGTTAGGGTTAGGGTTAGGGTTAGGGTTAGGGTTAGGGTTAGGGTTAGGGTTAGGGTTAGGGTTAGGGTTAGGGTTAGGGTTAGGGTTAGGGTTAGGGTTAGGGTTAGGGTTAGGGTTAGGGTTAGGGTTAGGGTTAGGGTTAGGGTTAGGGTTAGGGTTAGGGTTAGGGTTAGGGTTAGGGTTAGGGTTAGGGTTAGGGTTAGGGTTAGGGTTAGGGTTAGGGTTAGGGTTAGGGTTAGGGTTAGGGTTAGGGTTAGGGTTAGGGTTAGGGTTAGGGTTAGGGTTAGGGTTAGGGTTAGGGTTAGGGTTAGGGTTAGGGTTAGGGTTAGGGTTAGGGTTAGGGTTAGGGTTAGGGTTAGGGTTAGGGTTAGGGTTAGGGTTAGGGTTAGGGTTAGGGTTAGGGTTAGGGTTAGGGTTAGGGTTAGGGTTAGGGTTAGGGTTAGGGTTAGGGTTAGGGTTAGGGTTAGGGTTAGGGTTAGGGTTAGGGTTAGGGTTAGGGTTAGGGTTAGGGTTAGGGTTAGGGTTAGGGTTAGGGTTAGGGTTAGGGTTAGGGTTAGGGTTAGGGTTAGGGTTAGGGTTAGGGTTAGGGTTAGGGTTAGGGTTAGGGTTAGGGTTAGGGTTAGGGTTAGGGTTAGGGTTAGGGTTAGGGTTAGGGTTAGGGTTAGGGTTAGGGTTAGGGTTAGGGTTAGGGTTAGGGTTAGGGTTAGGGTTAGGGTTAGGGTTAGGGTTAGGGTTAGGGTTAGGGTTAGGGTTAGGGTTAGGGTTAGGGTTAGGGTTAGGGTTAGGGTTAGGGTTAGGGTTAGGGTTAGGGTTAGGGTTAGGGTTAGGGTTAGGGTTAGGGTTAGGGTTAGGGTTAGGGTTAGGGTTAGGGTTAGGGTTAGGGTTAGGGTTAGGGTTAGGGTTAGGGTTAGGGTTAGGGTTAGGGTTAGGGTTAGGGTTAGGGTTAGGGTTAGGGTTAGGGTTAGGGTTAGGGTTAGGGTTAGGGTTAGGGTTAGGGTTAGGGTTAGGGTTAGGGTTAGGGTTAGGGTTAGGGTTAGGGTTAGGGTTAGGGTTAGGGTTAGGGTTAGGGTTAGGGTTAGGGTTAGGGTTAGGGTTAGGGTTAGGGTTAGGGTTAGGGTTAGGGTTAGGGTTAGGGTTAGGGTTAGGGTTAGGGTTAGGGTTAGGGTTAGGGTTAGGGTTAGGGTTAGGGTTAGGGTTAGGGTTAGGGTTAGGGTTAGGGTTAGGGTTAGGGTTAGGGTTAGGGTTAGGGTTAGGGTTAGGGTTAGGGTTAGGGTTAGGGTTAGGGTTAGGGTTAGGGTTAGGGTTAGGGTTAGGGTTAGGGTTAGGGTTAGGGTTAGGGTTAGGGTTAGGGTTAGGGTTAGGGTTAGGGTTAGGGTTAGGGTTAGGGTTAGGGTTAGGGTTAGGGTTAGGGTTAGGGTTAGGGTTAGGGTTAGGGTTAGGGTTAGGGTTAGGGTTAGGGTTAGGGTTAGGGTTAGGGTTAGGGTTAGGGTTAGGGTTAGGGTTAGGGTTAGGGTTAGGGTTAGGGTTAGGGTTAGGGTTAGGGTTAGGGTTAGGGTTAGGGTTAGGGTTAGGGTTAGGGTTAGGGTTAGGGTTAGGGTTAGGGTTAGGGTTAGGGTTAGGGTTAGGGTTAGGGTTAGGGTTAGGGTTAGGGTTAGGGTTAGGGTTAGGGTTAGGGTTAGGGTTAGGGTTAGGGTTAGGGTTAGGGTTAGGGTTAGGGTTAGGGTTAGGGTTAGGGTTAGGGTTAGGGTTAGGGTTAGGGTTAGGGTTAGGGTTAGGGTTAGGGTTAGGGTTAGGGTTAGGGTTAGGGTTAGGGTTAGGGTTAGGGTTAGGGTTAGGGTTAGGGTTAGGGTTAGGGTTAGGGTTAGGGTTAGGGTTAGGGTTAGGGTTAGGGTTAGGGTTAGGGTTAGGGTTAGGGTTAGGGTTAGGGTTAGGGTTAGGGTTAGGGTTAGGGTTAGGGTTAGGGTTAGGGTTAGGGTTAGGGTTAGGGTTAGGGTTAGGGTTAGGGTTAGGGTTAGGGTTAGGGTTAGGGTTAGGGTTAGGGTTAGGGTTAGGGTTAGGGTTAGGGTTAGGGTTAGGGTTAGGGTTAGGGTTAGGGTTAGGGTTAGGGTTAGGGTTAGGGTTAGGGTTAGGGTTAGGGTTAGGGTTAGGGTTAGGGTTAGGGTTAGGGTTAGGGTTAGGGTTAGGGTTAGGGTTAGGGTTAGGGTAGGGTTAGGGTTAGGGTTAGGGTTAGGGTTAGGGTTAGGGTTAGGGTTAGGGTTAGGGTTAGGGTTAGGGTTAGGGTTAGGGTTAGGGTTAGGGTTAGGGTTAGGGTTAGGGTTAGGGTTAGGGTTAGGGTTAGGGTTAGGGTTAGGGTTAGGGTTAGGGTTAGGGTTAGGGTTAGGGTTAGGGTTAGGGTTAGGGTTAGGGTTAGGGTTAGGGTTAGGGTTAGGGTTAGGGTTAGGGTTAGGGTTAGGGTTAGGGTTAGGGTTAGGGTTAGGGTTAGGGTTAGGGTTAGGGTTAGGGTTAGGGTTAGGGTTAGGGTTAGGGTTAGGGTTAGGGTTAGGGTTAGGGTTAGGGTTAGGGTTAGGGTTAGGGTTAGGGTTAGGGTTAGGGTTAGGGTTAGGGTTAGGGTTAGGGTTAGGGTTAGGGTTAGGGTTAGGGTTAGGGTTAGGGTTAGGGTTAGGGTTAGGGTTAGGGTTAGGGTTAGGGTTAGGGTTAGGGTTAGGGTTAGGGTTAGGGTTAGGGTTAGGGTTAGGGTTAGGGTTAGGGTTAGGGTTAGGGTTAGGGTTAGGGTTAGGGTTAGGGTTAGGGTTAGGGTTAGGGTTAGGGTTAGGGTTAGGGTTAGGGTTAGGGTTAGGGTTAGGGTTAGGGTTAGGGTTAGGGTTAGGGTTAGGGTTAGGGTTAGGGTTAGGGTTAGGGTTAGGGTTAGGGTTAGGGTTAGGGTTAGGGTTAGGGTTAGGGTTAGGGTTAGGGTTAGGGTTAGGGTTAGGGTTAGGGTTAGGGTTAGGGTTAGGGTTAGGGTTAGGGTTAGGGTTAGGGTTAGGGTTAGGGTTAGGGTTAGGGTTAGGGTTAGGGTTAGGGTTAGGGTTAGGGTTAGGGTTAGGGTTAGGGTTAGGGTTAGGGTTAGGGTTAGGGTTAGGGTTAGGGTTAGGGTTAGGGTTAGGGTTAGGGTTAGGGTTAGGGTTAGGGTTAGGGTTAGGGTTAGGGTTAGGGTTAGGGTTAGGGTTAGGGTTAGGGTTAGGGTTAGGGTTAGGGTTAGGGTTAGGGTTAGGGTTAGGGTTAGGGTTAGGGTTAGGGTTAGGGTTAGGGTTAGGGTTAGGGTTAGGGTTAGGGTTAGGGTTAGGGTTAGGGTTAGGGTTAGGGTTAGGGTTAGGGTTAGGGTTAGGGTTAGGGTTAGGGTTAGGGTTAGGGTTAGGGTTAGGGTTAGGGTTAGGGTTAGGGTTAGGGTTAGGGTTAGGGTTAGGGTTAGGGTTAGGGTTAGGGTTAGGGTTAGGGTTAGGGTTAGGGTTAGGGTTAGGGTTAGGGTTAGGGTTAGGGTTAGGGTTAGGGTTAGGGTTAGGGTTAGGGTTAGGTTAGGGTTAGGGTTAGGGTTAGGGTTAGGGTTAGGGTTAGGGTTAGGGTTAGGGTTAGGGTTAGGGTTAGGGTTAGGGTTAGGGTTAGGGTTAGGGTTAGGGTTAGGGTTAGGGTTAGGGTTAGGGTTAGGGTTAGGGTTAGGGTTAGGGTTAGGGTTAGGGTTAGGGTTAGGGTTAGGGTTAGGGTTAGGGTTAGGGTTAGGGTTAGGGTTAGGGTTAG